>NW_028137021.1:307500-330000 GCF_965140915.1 Aythya marila | reverse complement strand
CCGGCCGAGAAGCAGGGCAGAGCTCAAGATCGCCGCGAGGCCGGTCCCAAGCGCCCCCTGCAGACGGGCACTTTTCCCGAAGGATGGTAGACCTGGCGGCCTGTCCCATGCCCCTCGGAGGCGCCCTGTGCATTTCCCCATTGCTGGGTAGACCTTGCGGCCCGGCCGAGGCCGCTCCCGGGCGCCCCCGGCAGACGAGCTTCCCCCCGCCCCCCCCCCCCACCCCAATTGCTGGGTAGACCTGGCGGCCCTTCGGGGGGCGGCGTTTTCCGGCGAATGGTAGACCTGGCGGTCCGTCGGAGCGAAGCGTGCCTCCGCCTCCCCGGCTACGCTCTGCACGGCAGTCCGAGGGACGCTCGCGCCTCTGTCCCGCTTACAGCCGACACACGGGCTCGCCTGCTCGCCAACGGGCTGTGCCGCTTCGGCTCCTCGCCTTGACGCCACGCTACACCTGGCGGATCGGGGCTGGGAGGGGAAGGGGGAGGAAGAGGGGAGGGGATTCACCTGTCCACTTCAGCACGACGAGGACCGTAGAGCTGGCGGCCGTCAGCTAACGGCGGCTGCCTACGCGCTTTTCTGGAGCCCTTCGCTTTCTTCCCCCGCCCTTCTTTTTGCTTCCCTTCTGCTTTCTCATTCCTTTCTTCATCGATTCGTTGGCTGAACGATCGATCCATCGATTCCTTGATTCATTCACTCACTCACTCATGCACTCACTCATTCATGCACTCATTCACTCATTCACTCATTCATTCATGCATTCATTCATTCATTCATTCATTCATTCATTCATTCATTCATTCATTCATTCATTCACAAATACACCTCTTCTCGTTCCCTCCCTTCCCCCCTTCTCCCCGTTGCCACGCCGCTCTTCCCCAGCAGCCGGCCGAGAAGCAGGGCAGAGCTCAAGATCGCCGCGAGGCGGGGAAGCGCCGTGTAGACGGACGGGGCTGCGGGCGCCGGACAGCCTCTGCCCTCGCGAGCCCGCGAGCCCGAGCCGAAGCGCAAGCCCGAAGCCGACTCCGAGCCCGATCCGCCCCGGCCGCGGAGCCGAGCGTCGCAGGAGGCGAGGCAGCTCCCGCCTGCCCGCCTTTGCGGGGGCCCCGGATGGGGCCCGCCCGGGGAGAAAAACGCTGGAGGCGAGCGCGAGCTCGTCGCTCTGCTCCCTCCCGCGCCATCTAGCTGCCCGCCGGCCGGGACACGGGCTCGGCGGGAGCCTGAAGACCAGCCGGCTTGAAGCTCCGTGCCCGGAATAATGCGTCCCCCTCTCGCCTACGTGTGGCGCCGGCTTCCCGCCGAGCGGAGCGGAGCGGCCGGCGACGAGCTAGGAGGATTGCCCCTCCCGCCGCCCCCCCGCCCGACGGCTCGGCGGGGCTGCGGCGCGACGGGCGGGGGAGAGGGGGGGAGAGGAGCCGGCGCCGCTCGAGAAGCCGAGAGCGCGGCCGCGCGCGGCCCCTGGCTGCATCGGGCTGCCGCTCGCTCTGCCGTCAGGGGCTCTGGCTCGCCTGCGAGCCACCCGTGCGACTCTGCGTGGCTGGGCGTGTGTCACTGCACTCAGCGATCCGTGCGAAACGAGGCGAAGCGAAGGCGCGCAACGGAAAGGCGGAGCGCCGCCAGCCAAAGCCAGGCCAAGCGGCGCCGGCAAAAGCAAAGCGAAGCGGAGGAGGAACGGCAAAGCGGAGCGAGGCGGAGCAGACGAAGGAAAAGCAAACGAGTGCCACGAACGCGACGCCAAACAAAACTCAGCGCTTCCACGAAAAGCAAAGCGAAGCAGGGCCGGCAAAAGCAAAGCAAAGGGGAGGAACTGGCGGCCGGTCTGCCGCGGGCTCCGAGTGGCTCTGGCGGCGGGTAGACGTGGCGGCCGGAGTCTGAGAGCGAACGCTTTCTCCGCACGCTTTGTACGACCTCTCGTCTCCCCGCCGACAAGCGGGACCCGTGCTTTCTTGTTGCTGCTGCTGCTGCTGCTTGTGTTTGTTTTTCTTTTTCCCCTTTTTCTTTTTAAAAGCGTGAACGATTCGAATGAATGGCGCCTCCCAGCCGTTCCCCTGCACGCGAGAGGCGTGTGGCTAGACCTGGCGGGCCGCCGGAGGGAAGCGTGCGGGCACGCGCCCGTCTGTGCATGCGTGCGTGTGGCCGTGTAGACGAGGCAGCCGGGCCGCTCTCGAGCAGTGGCCGTGACGGCGGGGTAGACCTGACGGCTCCACGAGGCGGGAGGGGGCGGGGGGACAGAGCTGGGAGGAGGGAGAAGTAGACTTGGTGGCTCCACGGGGCGGGAGGGGGCGGGGGGACAGAGCGGGGAGGAGGAGGGAGAAGTAGACCTGGTGGCTCCACGGGGCGGGAGGGGGCGGGGGGACAGAGCGGGGAGGAGGAGGGAGAAGTAGACCTGGTGGCTCCACGGGGCGGGAGGGGGCGGGGGGACAGAGCGGGGAGGAGGAGGGAGAAGTAGACCTGGTGGCTCCACGGGGCGGGAGGGGGCGGGGGGGAGAGAGCGGGGAGGAGGAGGGAGAAGTAGACCTGGTGGCTCCACGAGGCGGGAGGGGGCGGGGGAGAGAGCGGGGAGGAGGGAGAAGTAGACCTGGTCGCTCCACGGGGCCCGGAGGGTGGGAGGGACGGGTAGACGTGGCGGCCTGCATCTGACAGCGGCCGTCTACGCACTTCAATGGCCGCCTCCGCCCCCTCCCCACTTCTCCATCCCTCTCCTCCGCCCTTTGCAGCCTTTGCAGTGGACGGGGCGGGGCGGGGCGCCGGCGCCGGTCGGGAAGGCGAGGGCGCGGCCCCGGACCCCGGCTGCTTCGGGCCGCAGCTCGCTCTGACGTCAGAGGCTCTTGCTCGGCCGCCAGAGGCTCGCCACCTGTGCCGCGCAGTGCGGCTGACTGCCTGGCCGCTTTGCTTTAGCCGCTTTGGAAAATAACTACTCTTATCTTTACGTTTATTATTAGTTAGTTCTGTTGCCTGTTTTCCGCTGTAGCTTCAGGAATCGTGTCATTCCTTACCGTCTTTCAAAACCTCCCCCACCCCCCTAGTCCTCAGCTCCCCCTCCCCCCCCCCCCCCCCCCCCCCCCTCCCCCAGCCTCCTCAGGCAAACGGCAGTTGAGCTCAGGTGGCGGCTCCCCAGTCAGCGGGGGTCCTGGAATAGACTTGGCTGGGTGGCCGACCCCCGCACCCCCACCTGCCAGCTGCGAAGGGACGGTCGGCGGGCTGTGGGGAGGCCGAAGTAGGTGACCCAGCGTTCCTGTGTGTGTAAACGCATCAAAAGAGCAAAAAACAAAGCGGAGTAGGAACGGCAAAGCAGAGCAAAGAAAAGGAAATCGGTGCCGGGAATACAAACCAAAACCCCCCAGAAAGATGCAGCTCTAAGGAAAGCATGTCGAAGCAGGTGCGGGAAAAGCAAAGCGGGGAAGAGCGACGATAAGTAAAGCGAGGAAAAGGAAAGCAAAGCAAAACGAACCCAAATCATTGGGAATCGTGTAATGTCGCTTATCGTCCTAAAAAACCTCACCCAAGCCCGTCCCCAGACGAACAGCAGCAGCGGGACCCACCTGGCGGCTCGCCGGACGGCGGGGGATGAGGAATAGACCATGCTGGGTGGGTGGCCAGGCTTCCTGTCGCCACCCTCCAGCTCCCGGGGGACAGTCGTCGGGCTGCGGGGAGGGAGGCCACGGTGTGCGCCTGAGGCTTTATGCGTTCATAAATACACCGATCGACTCGTCGCCCAAATCGGTGCGACGGTCTGCAAAAGAAGCCTACCTAGCACGGCAAAGCAGAGCTGAGCAATGCAACGCAAAGCAGAGCGAGACAAAGCAAAGCCCTGCTAGGGAAAAGAAAGAGGCAAAAGGAAAAGCAAAGCCAAGAAGGGCCGCGAAAAGCAAAAGCAAGCAGGGCAAGAAAAACCAAAGCAGAAGAGGTCCAGGAAAAGAAAAGTGGTGTCACGAATACAAAGTAAAGCAAAGCAAAGCAAGGCAGGGCCGGCTAAAGCAAAACAAAGAAGGGTGGGGAAAAACAAACAAACAAACAAAAAAAAACTAAGCTAAGGATTTCCTGGGGGGTGGGGGAAAGAAAAGCGGTATCTTGAATACAACGTCAAGCAAAACAAAGCGAGGCAGGGCCAGCAAAAGCAAAACAAAGAAAGGCGAGAAAAACCAAAGCAAAAGAGGTCCAGGAAAAGAAAAGCGGTGTCTTGAATACAACGTCAAGCAAAACAAAGCGAGGCAGGACCAGCAAAAGCAAAGCAAAGAAGGGCGAGAAAAACCAAAGCAAAGGAGGTCCAGGGAAAGAAAAGCGGTGTCACGAATACAAAGTCAAGCAAAACGAAACAAAGCGAGGCCAGGAAAAGCAAAGCACGGTCAGGAAGAGAAAATCCAAAGTAAAACAGGGCCAGGAAAAGCGAAGCAGTGCCTTGAATACAAAGCGAAGCGAAGCAACGCAGGGCCAGGGAAAGCAAAGCAAAGCAAAACGGTGCTGCCAAAACAAAATGCGGAGTTAACTTAGCGTCAGTCGAGATCGCACCCCCCACCCACCCCAGAGGAAAAGGGGCCCATTGCTGGCTTACGGGGAGCTGGGCGTTTGAGAAGGCCAGGGTGTGGCAGCGGCCCCCGGTTGCCTCGGGCTGCCTCTCGCTCTCGCTCTGACATCAGAGGCTCCTGCCCGGCCGCGAACGGCTCCCCACCTGTGCCACTCAGTTTGGCTGGCTGCCTGGCTGCTTTGCTTTAGCTGCTTATCATTATATAAATTAATAATAACAATAATAATAATAATAATAATAATAATAATAATAATAATAATAATAATAATGCTATTATTATATACTACTAAAAAGTTATTAGAAATAAAAGTATTAAATAGTAATAGAAATAAATATCATTAAAACGTAATACAAATAGTAGAAGTAGGAATAATAATAGTCTTCTCCGTCTGTTTCCCCCTTTCGTTTTAGGAATCGAGTAGTTATTGATTGTTGTTCTCAACCCACACCCCTCCCCAGACGAATAGCAACGGAGCCCACCTGCTGGCTCTCCGCACAACGGTGGGCAACAGAATAGACCTGGCCCGGTAGCCAGATCCCTGTCCCTGCCCGCCAGCTGCGAGGGGACAGCTGCCGGGCTGCGGGCCGGCTAACTTTTCTGTGTGTTCAGAAACAAGTTTCATGAACTTCTTTATGCATTCATAAAGACAGCAAAGCTAAGGAAAGGAGCACAGGGAAAAACAAAGCGGTGCCACGAAAGGGAAAGCCAAGGAAAGAAAGCACTTTGAGGCAAAGCAAAGCACAGCGAGGCTAAGAAAGGTCCAGAAGAGCAGAGAAGGGAAAGCAAAGCACTGACAGGAATACGAAGCAAAGAAATAAAAAATAAAGCATGACCGCACAAGTAAAAACGTAGCAGGCTCAGGAAAGAAAAAGCAAAACAAAGCAAAGCAAAGCAAAGCAAAGCAAAGCAAAGCAAAGCAAAGCAAAGCAGCACAAGGAACAACACAGCATTTCCAGGAGAGAAAAAGCAAAGCAATCTGAGGCAAGAACAGCAGAGGAAAGGAGGTATGGAAAAGCAAAACTGTGCCAGCAAGAGCAAAGCAAAGCAGACCAAGGCAAAACAAAGAGAAGCAGAGTGAATGTAGCGAGCTGGCGGCCAGCCCTCCTTTGGGTTCCAAGTGTCTGTGGGGGGGAGACCGGAGGGCTCCATGTTGTGTACAGGTGGCAGCCAGACTCGGACAGTGGCTGTACCCTGACAGCTCTCTCCCCAGCCTCCTTCACATCTCCTAGTCCACCGTGACGTTTTATATATCTCTATCTATTTTGTTGTTGTTGTTGTTCTTGTGGTGGATTTCTTCCACCGTAGTTGTGGGAATCGTGTAGTTCCTTACTGTCTTTGAGAACCTCACACACACAACTAGCAGTGTGGCCCACCCAAGCCAGCTCGCCGCGTGGCTGGGGACAAAGAATGGACCATGTCGGGCGGCCAGGCCTGCTGCCCCCACGCGCCGGTTCCGAGGGGACAGTGGCTGGGCTGCGGGGAGGCCAAGTTCTGTGTCTGACGGTTTATGCGTTCATAAATTTACCAATCGACTCAGCAGCAAAATCAGTGAGACGGTCTCCAAAGGAAGCCTAGCACGGCACAGGAGAGCAGAGCAATGTGGATGAAAGCTGAGCGAGACAAGGAAAAGCCCTGCTAGGCATAGGGAAAAGCAGTGACAACCAGGGCCTGGAAAAGCAAAGCACGGCCAGTAAAAACACATCAGATAGGTCCAAAAGGAAAACAAATCATGCAAGGAACATGAAAAAAAAAAAAAAATTAAAAAAAAAAAAAAAAAAAAAAAAGAATAATAGATGAAAGGCAAAGCAAAGCAAAGCAAAGCAGAGCAAAGCAAAGCTAAAGAAAGGAAAAAATGGCCTGAAACAGCAAACGAAAGCAAGGCCAGGGAAGGCAAAGCAGAGCAAAGGAAAGTAGCACCAGGAGAAGCAAAGCATAACCAGGAAATGCAAAGCAAGCAAAGGAAAGCAAAGCACTTTGAGGCAAGGCAAAGCACAGCACGGGTAGGAAAGGCAGAGCAGTGCCAGGTCTATAAAGCAGAGCTAAACCAAGGAAAGCGTGGCCAGGGAAGGGAAAGCTGAGCAAGTCAAAGCAGAGCAAAGGAACGTAGCACAAGGAAAAGCAAAGCATTTTCAGGAAAGCAAAAGCAAAACAGTCTGAGGCAAAGCTGGGGCAAGAACAGCAGAGGAAAGGAGGTATGGGAAAGCAAAACTGTGCCAGCAAGAGCAAAGCAAAGCGGAGCAAGGCAAAACAGAGAGAAGCAAAGCAAACGTAAGGAGCTTGCGGCTAGCTCAGTAAAACCAGTGGGACAGTCTCCAAAAGAAACCTAGCACAACACAGGACAGCAGGGCAATGCGGATAAAAGCTGAGCAAGACAGAGTAAAACCCTGCTAAGGAAAAGCCCTGCTAGGCATAGGGAAAAGCAGTGACAACCAGGGCCTGGAAAAGGAAAGCACGGCCTGTAAAAACACATCAGATAGGTCCAAAAGGAAAACAAAAGAATGTAATGATCATTTAAAGAAAAATAAATAAAAAAATAATAATAACAATAAAAAAAAAAGATGCAAAGCATGTCCAGAAAAGGCAAAACATAGCAAGGCAAAGCAGAGCAGAGCGAAGCTAAACAAAGGCAAGCATGGCCCTATAAAGCAAAACAAAGCACGGCCAGGGAAGGCAAAGCTGAGCAAAGGAAAGTAGCACCAGGAAAAGCAAAGCAGTGCCAGGAAAGAGAAAGAAGTCAAAGTAAATAAATAAATAAAAAAAGAACAAAAAAAAAAAAACAAAAAAACACCAATAAAAAGCACAACAAAGCGAAAAAGTTTGAGGTAAGGCAAATCAGAGCAGGGTGAAGAGAAGCTAAGCAGAGCAGAGAAGGAAAAGCAAAGCAATGCCAGGAATACAAAGCAAGGCAAAGCAAAGCATGGCCAGGCAAGGCAAAGCAGAACAAAAGAAAGTAGCAAAAGGAAAAGCAAAGCAGTGCCAGGAATACAAAGTAAAGCAAAACAAAGGTAAGCATGACCAGAAACTGGAAGTGAGAGCAGGAGCAGGCGAGGCAAAAGAGAGCAAGGCAAAGGTAAAAAAAAGACAAGCGTGGCCCCGTAAAGCAATACAAAGCACGGCCAAGGAAGGCAAAGCTGAGCAAAGGAAAGTAGCACCAGGAGAAGCAAAGCATAACCAGGGAAGACAAAGCAAACAAAGGAAAGCAAAGCAGTTTGAGGCGAGGCAAGGCAAAGCACAGCACGGGTAGGAAAAGCAAAGCAGTGCCAGGTCTATAAAGCAGAGCTAAACCAAGGAAAGCATGGCCAGGGAAGGGAAAGCTGAGCAAGTCAAAGCAGAGCAAGGGAACGTAGCACAAGGAAAAGCAAAGCATTTTCAGGAAAGCAAAAGCAAAGCAGTCTGAGGCAAAGCTGGGGCAAGAACAGCAGAGGAAAGGAGATATGGGAAAACAAAACTGTGCCAGCAAGAGCAAAGCAAAGCGGAGTAAGGCAAAACAAAAAGAAGCAAAGCAAACGTAAGGAGCTTGCGGCTAGCCCAGTAAAACCAGTGGGACAGTCTCCAAAAGAAACCTAGCACAGCACAGGACAGCAGAGCAATGCGGATAAAAGCTGAGCAAGACAGAGTAAAACCCTGCTAAGGAAAAGACCGAGCGGCATAAGGAAAAGCAGTGACAACCAGGGCCTGGAAAAGGAAAGCACGGCCTGTAAAAACACATCAGATAGGTCCAAAAGAATGCAATGAACATTTAAAGGAAAAAAAAAAAAAAAAAAAGAATAAATAATAATAATAATAAAAGAAATAGATGCAAAGCATGTCCAGAAAAGGCAAAACATAGCAAGGCAAAGCAGAGCAGAGCAAAGCTAAACAAAGGCAAGCATGGCCCCGTAAAGCAAAACAAAGCACGGCGAGGGAAGGCAAAGCTGAGCAAAGGAAAGTAGCACCAGGAAAAGCAAAGCAGTGCCAGGAAAGAGAAAGAAGTGAAAATAAATAAATAAATAAATAAATAAAAAAACGAACAACAAAAAAAAATAAAACAGCAATAAAAAGCACAACAAAGCGAAAAAGTTTGAGGTAAGGCAAATCAGAGCAGGGTTAAGAGAAGCTAAGCAGAGCAGAGAAGGAAAAGCAAAGCAATGCCAGGAATACAAAGCAAGGAAAAGCAAAGCAAAGCAAAGCATGGCCAGGCAAGGCAAAGCAGAACAAAAGAAAGTAGCAAAAGGAAAAGCAAAGCAGTGCCAAGAATACAAAGTAAAGCAAAACAAAGGTAAGCATGGCCGGAAACTGGAAGTGAGAGCAGGAGCAGGTGAGGCAAAAGAGAGCAAGGCAAAGGTGAAAAAAGGCAAGCATGGCCCCGTAAAGCAATACAAAGCATGGCCAGGGAAGGCAAAGCTGAGCAAAGGAAAGAAGCACCAGGAAAAGCAAAGCATAACCAGGGAAGACAAAGCAAACAAAGGAAAGCAAAGCAGTTTGAGGCGAGGCAAGGCAAAGCACAGCACGGGTAGGAAAAGCAAAGCAGTGCCAGGTCTATAAAGCAGAGCTAAACCAAGGAAAGCATGGCCAGGGAAGGCAAAGCAGAGCAAGGAAAAGCAAAGCAAAGGAAAGTAGCACAAGGAAATGCAAAGTATTTCCAGGAGAGAAAGAGCAAAACACTCTGAGGCAAAGCTGGGGCAAGAACAGCAGAGGAAAGGAGGTATGGAAAAGCAAAACTGTGCCAGCAAGAGCAAAGCAAAGCGGAGCGAGGCAAAACAAAGAGAAGCAAAGCGAACGTAGCGAGCTGGTGGCCAGCCCTCCTTTGGGTTCCAAGTGTCTGTGGGGGAGACCGGAGGGCCTCCATGTTGTGTACAGGTGGCAGCCGGACTTGGACAGTGGCTGGACCCTGATCGCCCACTCCTCAGCCTTCTTCACAGCTCCTAGTCCACTGTGACAGCCGGCAAGAACCATGTCTTGCTTTAGCTGGTTTTATATATCTATATACATTTTGTTGTTGTTTGTTGTGGATTTCTTCCACCGTAGTTGTGGGAATCATGTAGTTACTTATTCTCGTTGAAATTCTCACTGAACACTATCACCACACGAGTAGAAGTTAGGGGTCCCCTGGCGGCTCGCCGCATGACTAGGGACAAAGAATGGACCATGTCAGGCGGCCAGGCCTGCTGCACCCGGCCTCCAGTTCCGAGGGGACAGTGGCTGGGCTGCGGGGAGGCCAAGTTCTGTGTCTGACGGTTTATGCGTTCAGAAATTTACCATTCGACTCAGCAGCAAAATCAGTTAGACAGTCTCCAAAGGATGCCTAGCACGGCACAGGAGAGCAGAGCAATGCGGATGAAAGCTGAGCGAGACAAAGCAAAGCCCTGCTAGGGAAAAGACCTAGCGGCATAAGGAAAAGCAGTGACAACCAGGGCCTGGAAAAGCAAAGCACGGCCAGAGAAAACACAAGAAAAAGATATAAAAGGAAAATATAAAGCATGGAATGAACATCAAATAAATAAAAAAAATAATAATAATAAAAAAATGCAAAGCATGACCAGGAAAGGCATAGCATAGCAGAACAAAGTAGAGGAAAGCAAAGGTAAACAAAGGAAAGCATGGCCCCGTAAAGCAAAAAAAAAAAAAAAGCAAGGCCAGGGAGGGCAAAGCTGAGCAAAGGAAAGTAACACCAGGTAAAGCAAAGCATAACGAGGGAAGACAAAGCAAGCAAAGGACAGCAAAGCACTTTGAGGCAAGGCAAAGCACAGCATGGTTTGGAAAAGCAATGCAGTGCCAGGTCTGTAAACCAAAGGTAAACCAAGGAAAGCATGGCCTGATAAAGCAAAACAAAGCAAGGCCAGGGAAGGCAAAGCACAGGAAGGCAAAGCAGAGCAAAGGAAAGTAGTACCAGGAAATGCAAAGCAGTGCTGGGAAAGAGAAAGAAAAAAAATATTAATGAAAAAAAATAAAAACAAACAAACAAACAAAAAATAAATAAAACCACAACAAAGCGAAAAAGTTCAAGGTAAGGCAAATCAGAGCAGGGTTAAGAGAAGCTAAGCAGAGCAGAGAAGGAAAAGCAAAGCAATGCCAGGAATACAAAGCAAAGCAAAGCAAAGCATGGCCAGGCAAGGCAAAGCAGAACAAAAGAAAGTAGCAAAAGGAAAAGCAAAGCAGTGCCAGGAATACAAAGTAAAGCAAAACAAAGGTAAGCATGGCCGGAAAATGGAAATGAGAGCAGGAGCAGGTGAGGCAAAAAAGAGCAAGGCAAAGGTAAAAAAAGGCAAGTGTGGCCCCGTAAAGCAAAACAAAGCACGGCCAGGGAAGGCAAAGCTGAGCAAAGGAAAGTAGCACCAGGAAAAGCAAAGCATAACTAGGAAAGATAAAGCAAACAAAGGAAAGCAAAGCAGTTTGAGGCGAGGCAAGGCAAAGCACAGCACGGGTAGGAAAAGCAAAGCAGTGCCAGGTCTATAAACCAAAGGTAAACCAAGGAAAACATGGCCAGGGAAGGGAAAGCAGAGCAAATCAAAGCAGAGCAAGGGAACGTAGCACAAGGAAAAGCAAAGCATTGCCAGGAAAGAAACAGCAAAAGAATCTGAGGCAAAGCAAAGCAAAGCCGGGGCAAGAACAGCAGAGGAAAGGAGGTATGGAAAAGCAAAACTGTGCCAGCAAGAGCAAAGCAAAGCGGAGCAAGGCAAAACAAAGAGAAGCAAAGCAAACGTAGCGAGCTGGCGGCCAGCCCTCCTTTGGGTTCCAAGTGTCTGTGAGGGGGAGACCGGAGGGCTCCATGTTGTGTGCAGGTGGCAGCCAGACTTGGACAGTGGCTGGACCCTGATCGCCCACTCCTCAGCCTTCTTCACAGCTCCTAGTCCACTGTGACACCGGGCAAGAACCATGTCTTGCTTTAGCTGGTTTTATATATCTATATACATTTTGTTGTTGTTGTTGTTGTGGATTTCTTCCACCGTAGTTGTGGGAATCATGTAGTTACTTACTGTCTTTGAGAACCTCACACACACAACTAGCAGTGTGGCCCACCTGGCAGCTCTCCGCATGGCTAGGGACAAAGTATGGACCATATGGGGCGGCCAGGCCTGCTGCCCCCACGCGCCGGTTCCGAGGGGACAGTGGCTGGGCTGCGGGGAGGCCAAGTTCTGTGTCTGACGGTTTATGCGTTCATAAATTTACCAACCGACTCAGCAGCAAAATCAGTGAGACAGTCTCCAAAAGAAGCCAAGCACAGCACAGGAGAGGAGGGCAATGCGGATGAAAGCTGAGCGAGACAAGGAAAAGCCCTGCTAGGCATAGGGAAAAGCAGTGACAACCAGGGCCTGGAAAAGGAAAGCGCGGCCTGTAAAAACACATCAGACAGGTCCAAAATGAAAACAAATCATGCAAGAAACATGAAAAAAATAATAATAATAATAAAAAAAAAGAATAAAAGATGAAAGCCAAAGTAAATCAAAGCAGAGCAAAGGAAAGCATGGCCAGGGAAGGCAAAGCAGAACAAAGAAAGGTAGCACAAGGAAAAGCAAAGCATTTTCAGGAAAGCAAAAGCAAAGCAATCTGAGGCAAAGCTGGGCCAAGAACAGCAGAGGAAAGGAGGTAGGAAAAAGCAAAACTGTGCCAGCAAGAGCAAAGCAAAGCGGAGCAAGGCAAAACAAAGAGAAGCAAAGCAAACGTAGCGAGCTGGAGGCCAGCCCTCCTTTGAGTTCCAAGTGCCTGTTGGGGGGAGACCGGAGGGCTCTCATGTTGTGTACAGGTGGCAGCCGGACTTGGACAGTGGCTGTACCCTGATCACCCCCTCCTCAGCCTTCTTCACAGCTCCTAGTCCACTGTGACAGCCGGCAAGAACCATGTCTTGCTTTAGCAGGTTTTATATATGTATTTACATTTTGTTGTTGTCTGTTGTGTATTTCTCCCACCATAGTTGTGGGAATCATGTAGTTAAGGGAAATCGGAGCAGGGTTAAGAGAAGCTAAACAGAGCAGAGAAGGAAAAGCAAAGCAATGCCTGGAATACAAAGCAAGGCAAAGGAAAGCATGGCCAGGGAAGGGAAAGCTGAGCAAATCAAAGCAGAGCAAGGGAAAGTAGCACAAGGAAATGCAAAGTATTTCCAGGAGAGAAAGAGCAAAACACTCTGAGGCAAAGCCGGGGCAAGAACAGCAGAGGAAAGGAGGTATGGAAAAGCAAAACTGTGCCAGCAAGAGCAAAGCAAAGCGGAGCAAGGCAAAACAAAGAGAAGCAAAGCAAACGTAGCGAGCTGGCGGCCAGCCCTCCTTTGGGTTCCAAGTGCCTGTTGGGGGGAGACCGGAGGGCCTCCATGTTGTGTACAGGTGGCAGCCAGACTTGGACAGTGGCTGTACCCTGATCGCCCACTCCTCAGCCTTCTTCACAGCTCCTAGTCCACTGTGACAGCCGGCAAGAACCATGTCTTGCTTTAGCTGGTTTTATATCTATATACATTTTGTTGTTGTCTGTTGTGTATTTCTTCCACCGTAGTTGTGGGAATCATGTAGTTACTTATTCTCATTGAAATTGTCACTGAACACTATCACCACACGAGCAGCAGTTAGGGGTCCCCTGGCAGCTCGCCGCATGGCTGGGGACAAAGAATGGACCATGTCGGGCGGCCAGGCCTGCTGCACCCGGCCTCCAGTTCCGAGGGGACAGTGGCTGGGCTGCGGGGAGGCCAAGTTCTGTGCCTGACGGTTTATGCGTTCAGAAATTTACCAACCGACTCAGCAGCAAAATCAGTGAGACGGTCTCCAAAGGAAGCCTAGCACGGCACAGGAGAGCAGAGCAATGCGGATGAAAGCTGAGCGAGACAAAGCAAAGCCCTGCTAGGGAAAAGACCTAGCGGCCTAAGGAAAAGCAATGACAAGCAAGGCCTGGAAAAGCAAAGCACGGCCAGAGAAAACACAAGAAAAAGATACAAAAGGAAAACATAAAGTATGGAATGAACATCAAATAAATAAAAAAAATAATAATAATAAAAAAATGCAAAGCATGACCAGGAAAGGCATAGCATAGCAGAACAAAGTAGAGGAAAGCAAAGGTAAACAAAGGAAAGCATGGCCCCGTAAAGGAAAAAAAAAAGCAAGGCCAGGGAGGGCAAAGCTGAGCAAAGGAAAGTAACACCAGGTAAAGCAAAGCATAACGAGGGAAGACAAAGCAAGCAAAGGACAGCAAAGCACTTTGAGGCAAGGCAAAGCACAGCATGGTTTGGAAAAGCAATGCAGTGCCAGGTCTGTAAACCAAAGGTAAACCAAGGAAAGCATGGCCAGGGAAGGGAAAGCTGAGCAAGTCAAAGCAGAGCAAGGGAATGTAGCACAAGGAAAAGCAAAGCATTGCCAGGAAAGCAAAAGCAAAGCAGTCTGAGGCAAAGCTGGGCCAAGAACAGCAGAGGAAAGGAGGTATGGGAAAGCAAAACTGTGCCACGAAGAGCAAAGCAAAGCGGAATAAGGCAAAACAGAGAGAAGCAAAGCAAACGTAAGGAGCTTGCGGCTAGCCCAGTAAAACCAGTGGGAAAGTCTCTAAAAGAAACCTAGCACAGCACAGGAGAGCAGAGCAATGCGGATAAAAGCTGAGCAAGACAGAGTAAAACCCTGCTAAGAAAAAGAACTAGCGGCATAAGGAAAAGCAGTGACAACCAGGGCCTGGAAAAGGAAAGCACGGCCTGTAAAAACACATCAGATAGGTCCAAAAGAAAAACAAAAGAATGTAATGAACATTTAAATTAAAAAAAAAAAAAAAAAAAAAAGGAAAAATAATGAGAATAAAAAAAAAAATAGATGCAAAGCATGTCCAGAAAAGGCAAAACATAGCAAGGCAAAGCAGAGCAGAGCGAAGCTAAACAAAGGCAAGCATGGCCCCATAAAGCAAAACAAAGCACGGCGAGGGAAGGCAAAGCTGAGCAAAGGAAAGTAGCACCAGGAAAAGCAAAGCATAACGAGGGAAGACAAAGCAAGCAAAGGACAGCAAAGCACTTTGAGGCAAGGCAAAGCACAGCACGGGTAGGAAAAGCAATGCAGTGCCAGGTCTGTAAACCAAAGGTAAACCAAGGAAAGCATGGCCTGATAAAGCAAAACAAAGCAAGGCCAGGGAAGGCAAAGCACAGGAAGGCAAAGCAGAACAAAGGAAAGTAGTACCAGGAAATGCAAAGCAGTGCTGGTAAAGAGAACGAAAAAAAATATTAATGAAAAAAAATAAAAACAAACAAACAATCAAAAAATAAATAAAACCACAACAAAGCGAAAAAGTTCAAGGTAAGGCAAATCAGAGCAGGGTTAAGAGAAGCTAAGCAGAGCAGAGAAGGAAAAGCAAAGCAATGCCAGGAATACAAAGCAAAGCAAAGCAAAGCATGGCCAGGCAAGGCAAAGCAGAACAAAAGAAAGTAGCAAAAGGAAAAGCAAAGCAGTGCCAGGAATACAAAGTAAAGCAAAACAAAGGTAAGCATGGCCAGAAACTGGAAGTGAGAGCAGGAGCAAGTGAGGCAAAAGAGAGCAAGGCAAAGGTGAAAAAAGGCAAGCGTGGCCCCGTAAAGCAAAACAAAGCACGGCCAAGGAAGGCAAAGCTGAGCAAAGGAAAGTAGCACCAGGAAAAGCAAAGCATAACTAGGAAAGATAAAGCAAACAAAGGAAAGCAAAGCAGTTTGAGGCGAGGCAAGGCAAAGCACAGAAGGTGTACGAAAAGCAAAGCAGTGCCAGGTCTGTAAACCAAAGGTAAACCAAGGAAAGCATGGCCAGGGAAGGGAAAGCAGAGCAAGTCAAAGCAGAGCAAGGGAACGTAGCACAAGGAAAAGCAAAGCATTGCCAGGAAAGAAACAGCAAAAGAATCTGAGGCAAAGCAAAGCAAAGCCAGGGCAAGAACAGCAGAGGAAAGGAGGTATGGAAAAGCAAAACCGTGCCAGCAAGAGCAAAGCAAAGCGGAGCAAGGCAAAACAAAGAGAAGCAAAGCAAACGTAGCGAGCTGGCGGCCAGCCCTCCTTTGGGTTCCAGGTGTCTGTGGGGGGGAGACCGGAGGGCTCCATGTTGTGTACAGGTGGCAGCCAGACTTGGATAGTGGCTGTACCCTGATCGCCCACTCCTCAGCCTTCTTCACAGCTCCTAGTCCACTGTGACAGCCGGCAAGAACCATGTCTTGCTTTAGCTGGTTTTATATCTATATACATTTTGTTGTTGTCTGTTGTGTATTTCTTCCACCGTAGTTGTGGGAATCATGTAGTTACTTATTCTCATTGAAATTGTCACTGAACACTATCACCACACGAGCAGCAGTTAGGGGTCCCCTGGCAGCTCGCCGCATGGCTGGGGACAAAGAATGGACCATGTCGGGCGGCCAGGCCTGCTGCACCCGGCCTCCAGTTCCGAGGGGACAGTGGCTGGGCTGCGGGGAGGCCAAGTTCTGTGCCTGACGGTTTATGCGTTCAGAAATTTACCAACCGACTCAGCAGCAAAATCAGTGAGACGGTCTCCAAAGGAAGCCTAGCACGGCACAGGAGAGCAGAGCAATGCGGATGAAAGCTGAGCGAGACAAAGCAAAGCCCTGCTAGGGAAAAGACCTAGCGGCCTAAGGAAAAGCAATGACAAGCAAGGCCTGGAAAAGCAAAGCACGGCCAGAGAAAACACAAGAAAAAGATACAAAAGGAAAACATAAAGTATGGAATGAACATCAAATAAATAAAAAAAATAATAATAATAAAAAAATGCAAAGCATGACCAGGAAAGGCATAGCATAGCAGAACAAAGTAGAGGAAAGCAAAGGTAAACAAAGGAAAGCATGGCCCCGTAAAGGAAAAAAAAAAGCAAGGCCAGGGAGGGCAAAGCTGAGCAAAGGAAAGTAACACCAGGTAAAGCAAAGCATAACGAGGGAAGACAAAGCAAGCAAAGGACAGCAAAGCACTTTGAGGCAAGGCAAAGCACAGCATGGTTTGGAAAAGCAATGCAGTGCCAGGTCTGTAAACCAAAGGTAAACCAAGGAAAGCATGGCCAGGGAAGGGAAAGCTGAGCAAGTCAAAGCAGAGCAAGGGAATGTAGCACAAGGAAAAGCAAAGCATTGCCAGGAAAGCAAAAGCAAAGCAGTCTGAGGCAAAGCTGGGCCAAGAACAGCAGAGGAAAGGAGGTATGGGAAAGCAAAACTGTGCCACGAAGAGCAAAGCAAAGCGGAATAAGGCAAAACAGAGAGAAGCAAAGCAAACGTAAGGAGCTTGCGGCTAGCCCAGTAAAACCAGTGGGAAAGTCTCTAAAAGAAACCTAGCACAGCACAGGAGAGCAGAGCAATGCGGATAAAAGCTGAGCAAGACAGAGTAAAACCCTGCTAAGAAAAAGAACTAGCGGCATAAGGAAAAGCAGTGACAACCAGGGCCTGGAAAAGGAAAGCACGGCCTGTAAAAACACATCAGATAGGTCCAAAAGAAAAACAAAAGAATGTAATGAACATTTAAATTAAAAAAAAAAAAAAAAAGGAAAAATAATGAGAATAAAAAAAAAAATAGATGCAAAGCATGTCCAGAAAAGGCAAAACATAGCAAGGCAAAGCAGAGCAGAGCGAAGCTAAACAAAGGCAAGCATGGCCCCATAAAGCAAAACAAAGCACGGCGAGGGAAGGCAAAGCTGAGCAAAGGAAAGTAGCACCAGGAAAAGCAAAGCATAACGAGGGAAGACAAAGCAAGCAAAGGACAGCAAAGCACTTTGAGGCAAGGCAAAGCACAGCACGGGTAGGAAAAGCAATGCAGTGCCAGGTCTGTAAACCAAAGGTAAACCAAGGAAAGCATGGCCTGATAAAGCAAAACAAAGCAAGGCCAGGGAAGGCAAAGCACAGGAAGGCAAAGCAGAACAAAGGAAAGTAGTACCAGGAAATGCAAAGCAGTGCTGGTAAAGAGAACGAAAAAAAATATTAATGAAAAAAAATAAAAACAAACAAACAATCAAAAAATAAATAAAACCACAACAAAGCGAAAAAGTTCAAGGTAAGGCAAATCAGAGCAGGGTTAAGAGAAGCTAAGCAGAGCAGAGAAGGAAAAGCAAAGCAATGCCAGGAATACAAAGCAAAGCAAAGCAAAGCATGGCCAGGCAAGGCAAAGCAGAACAAAAGAAAGTAGCAAAAGGAAAAGCAAAGCAGTGCCAGGAATACAAAGTAAAGCAAAACAAAGGTAAGCATGGCCAGAAACTGGAAGTGAGAGCAGGAGCAAGTGAGGCAAAAGAGAGCAAGGCAAAGGTGAAAAAAGGCAAGCGTGGCCCCGTAAAGCAAAACAAAGCACGGCCAAGGAAGGCAAAGCTGAGCAAAGGAAAGTAGCACCAGGAAAAGCAAAGCATAACTAGGAAAGATAAAGCAAACAAAGGAAAGCAAAGCAGTTTGAGGCGAGGCAAGGCAAAGCACAGAAGGTGTACGAAAAGCAAAGCAGTGCCAGGTCTGTAAACCAAAGGTAAACCAAGGAAAGCATGGCCAGGGAAGGGAAAGCAGAGCAAGTCAAAGCAGAGCAAGGGAACGTAGCACAAGGAAAAGCAAAGCATTGCCAGGAAAGAAACAGCAAAAGAATCTGAGGCAAAGCAAAGCAAAGCCAGGGCAAGAACAGCAGAGGAAAGGAGGTATGGAAAAGCAAAACCGTGCCAGCAAGAGCAAAGCAAAGCGGAGCAAGGCAAAACAAAGAGAAGCAAAGCAAACGTAGCGAGCTGGCGGCCAGCCCTCCTTTGGGTTCCAGGTGTCTGTGGGGGGGAGACCGGAGGGCTCCATGTTGTGTACAGGTGGCAGCCAGACTTGGATAGTGGCTGTACCCTGATCGCCCACTCCTCAGCCTTCTTCACAGCTCCTAGTCCACTGTGACAGCCGGCAAGAACCATGTCTTGCTTTAGCTGGTTTTATATCTATATACATTTTGTTGTTGTCTGTTGTGTATTTCTTCCACCGTAGTTGTGGGAATCATGTAGTTACTTATTCTCATTGAAATTGTCACTGAACACTATCACCACACGAGCAGCAGTTAGGGGTCCCCTGGCAGCTCGCCGCATGGCTGGGGACAAAGAATGGACCATGTCGGGCGGCCAGGCCTGCTGCACCCGGCCTCCAGTTCCGAGGGGACAGTGGCTGGGCTGCGGGGAGGCCAAGTTCTGTGCCTGACGGTTTATGCGTTCAGAAATTTACCAACCGACTCAGCAGCAAAATCAGTGAGACGGTCTCCAAAGGAAGCCTAGCACGGCACAGGAGAGCAGAGCAATGCGGATGAAAGCTGAGCGAGACAAAGCAAAGCCCTGCTAGGGAAAAGACCTAGCGGCCTAAGGAAAAGCAATGACAAGCAAGGCCTGGAAAAGCAAAGCACGGCCAGAGAAAACACAAGAAAAAGATACAAAAGGAAAACATAAAGTATGGAATGAACATCAAATAAATAAAAAAAATAATAATAATAAAAAAATGCAAAGCATGACCAGGAAAGGCATAGCATAGCAGAACAAAGTAGAGGAAAGCAAAGGTAAACAAAGGAAAGCATGGCCCCGTAAAGGAAAAAAAAAAGCAAGGCCAGGGAGGGCAAAGCTGAGCAAAGGAAAGTAACACCAGGTAAAGCAAAGCATAACGAGGGAAGACAAAGCAAGCAAAGGACAGCAAAGCACTTTGAGGCAAGGCAAAGCACAGCATGGTTTGGAAAAGCAATGCAGTGCCAGGTCTGTAAACCAAAGGTAAACCAAGGAAAGCATGGCCAGGGAAGGGAAAGCTGAGCAAGTCAAAGCAGAGCAAGGGAATGTAGCACAAGGAAAAGCAAAGCATTGCCAGGAAAGCAAAAGCAAAGCAGTCTGAGGCAAAGCTGGGCCAAGAACAGCAGAGGAAAGGAGGTATGGGAAAGCAAAACTGTGCCACGAAGAGCAAAGCAAAGCGGAATAAGGCAAAACAGAGAGAAGCAAAGCAAACGTAAGGAGCTTGCGGCTAGCCCAGTAAAACCAGTGGGAAAGTCTCTAAAAGAAACCTAGCACAGCACAGGAGAGCAGAGCAATGCGGATAAAAGCTGAGCAAGACAGAGTAAAACCCTGCTAAGAAAAAGAACTAGCGGCATAAGGAAAAGCAGTGACAACCAGGGCCTGGAAAAGGAAAGCACGGCCTGTAAAAACACATCAGATAGGTCCAAAAGAAAAACAAAAGAATGTAATGAACATTTAAATTAAAAAAAAAAAAAAAAAAAAAAAGGAAAAATAATGAGAATAAAAAAAAAAATAGATGCAAAGCATGTCCAGAAAAGGCAAAACATAGCAAGGCAAAGCAGAGCAGAGCGAAGCTAAACAAAGGCAAGCATGGCCCCATAAAGCAAAACAAAGCACGGCGAGGGAAGGCAAAGCTGAGCAAAGGAAAGTAGCACCAGGAAAAGCAAAGCATAACGAGGGAAGACAAAGCAAGCAAAGGACAGCAAAGCACTTTGAGGCAAGGCAAAGCACAGCACGGGTAGGAAAAGCAATGCAGTGCCAGGTCTGTAAACCAAAGGTAAACCAAGGAAAGCATGGCCTGATAAAGCAAAACAAAGCAAGGCCAGGGAAGGCAAAGCACAGGAAGGCAAAGCAGAACAAAGGAAAGTAGTACCAGGAAATGCAAAGCAGTGCTGGTAAAGAGAACGAAAAAAAATATTAATGAAAAAAAATAAAAACAAACAAACAATCAAAAAATAAATAAAACCACAACAAAGCGAAAAAGTTCAAGGTAAGGCAAATCAGAGCAGGGTTAAGAGAAGCTAAGCAGAGCAGAGAAGGAAAAGCAAAGCAATGCCAGGAATACAAAGCAAAGCAAAGCAAAGCATGGCCAGGCAAGGCAAAGCAGAACAAAAGAAAGTAGCAAAAGGAAAAGCAAAGCAGTGCCAGGAATACAAAGTAAAGCAAAACAAAGGTAAGCATGGCCAGAAACTGGAAGTGAGAGCAGGAGCAAGTGAGGCAAAAGAGAGCAAGGCAAAGGTGAAAAAAGGCAAGCGTGGCCCCGTAAAGCAAAACAAAGCACGGCCAAGGAAGGCAAAGCTGAGCAAAGGAAAGTAGCACCAGGAAAAGCAAAGCATAACTAGGAAAGATAAAGCAAACAAAGGAAAGCAAAGCAGTTTGAGGCGAGGCAAGGCAAAGCACAGAAGGTGTACGAAAAGCAAAGCAGTGCCAGGTCTGTAAACCAAAGGTAAACCAAGGAAAGCATGGCCAGGGAAGGGAAAGCAGAGCAAGTCAAAGCAGAGCAAGGGAACGTAGCACAAGGAAAAGCAAAGCATTGCCAGGAAAGAAACAGCAAAAGAATCTGAGGCAAAGCAAAGCAAAGCCAGGGCAAGAACAGCAGAGGAAAGGAGGTATGGAAAAGCAAAACCGTGCCAGCAAGAGCAAAGCAAAGCGGAGCAAGGCAAAACAAAGAGAAGCAAAGCAAACGTAGCGAGCTGGCGGCCAGCCCTCCTTTGGGTTCCAAGTGCCTGTTGGGGGGAGACCGGAGGGCCCTCATGTTGTGTGCAGGTGGCAGCCAGACTTGGGCAGTGGCTGTACCCTGATCGCCCTCTCCCCAGCCTCCTTCACATCTCCTGGTCCACCGTGACGTTGGGCAAGAACCATGTCTTGCTTTATCTGTTTATTTCTTTATTGTTGCCTTTCTTCCAGCGTAGTTGTGGGAATCATGTTGTTACTTACAGAAAAGACCGTGCTGGGTGTGCAGGCCTGCTGCCCCCTCGTGCCAGTTCCGAGGGAACGGTCGCTGGGCTGCGGGGAGGCCAAGTTCTGTGTCTGACGGTTTATGCGTTCGTAATTATAGCGATCGACTCGGCATCAAAAGCCGCGGGACGGTCTCCGAGAGAAGCCTAGCACGGCACAGGAGAGCAGAGCAATGCGGTTGAAAGCCGAGCAAGGCAAGGCAGAGCCCTGCTAGGGAAAGGACGGCGGGGTTGGTTCCCGGCCGGCAGGTGTTCCCCGCCTCGGGGCGCCGCGGGCGCCTCGTCTAAGCGCTGCGGACAGCAGCCGCCAGGTCTACCCGGGCGCGGTCGCCATGTTTGCTTAGCCGGCGGCGACCTGTAGGGGTCGCTGCAGGTCCGGCCGCGAGAACGGCGTCGGGGTCTGCCCGGCAGCGACGGGAGCGCGGGCGCGAGCGCGTTTGCGAGGGCTCCCGTCCGCGGGTCGGTCGAGCGGTTCCCGAGCGGGTCCGATGGCGCGGAAAGCGTCGGAAATTCCCGGAAAGGTGCGAAAAGTGCCGGAAGGGCCCGTTGGAAAAGCGAAGGAAGGCGGGCCGGCGCTGTCGGTTCCCGGCCGGCGGGTCTCCCCGTGTCCCCCTGAGGTTGCCAGGTCTACCGTGTGCCCCCCGTTGCCGCCACGTGTCCCCGTGTCCTCCTGCGGCCGCCAGGTGTCCCGGTGCCCTCCTGCGGCCGCCAGGTCTCCCCGCGTCCCGCCGAGGTTGCCAGGTCTACCGCAACCCCCCGTCGCCTCGTCTGCCGATCCTGCCGCGGCCGCCTGGTGTCCCCGCGTCGTCCCGCGGCCGCCTGGTCTCCCCGTAGCTTCCTGCGGCCGCCAGGTCTACCCTGCCGCGGTCGCCATGTTTGCTTAGCCGGCGGCGACCTGTAGGGGTCGCTGCAGGTCCGGCCGCGAGAACGGCGTCGGGGTCTGCCCGGCAGCGACGGGAGCGCGCGCGCGCGCGCGTTTGCGAAGGCGCACGTCCCCGGGTCGGTCGAGCGGTTCCCGAGCGGGTCCGATGGCGCGGAAAGCGTCGGAAATTCCCGGAAAGGTGCGAAAAAGCCCGAAAAGGCTGGAAAAGTGCCGGAAGGGCCCGTCGGAAAAGCGAAGGAAGGCGGGCCGGCGCCGTCGGTTCCCGGCCGGCGGGTCCCCCTGAGGTTGCCAGGTCTACCCGCGCGGAGGAAATAGCCGCCGGTCGGGCGGAGGGAACGGCGGCCAGGTCTACCGCGTGTTCGACGGGACTTGGAAGGCCGCCGTGGGGCTGGAGGTAGACTAGCAGGTCGTGCCACGGCTCGGAAGGGGTGGTAGGCGTCGCTGTTTCTCTGTGCCTCCAGTTAGGTCGAGGTAAAAGTCGGTTGCGC